>NC_134404.1:227259767-227267267 GCF_038048845.1 Mixophyes fleayi
CTAATGTTTAGGCTCTTTACAAAGATACCCAGATAAGATCTTTTTGAAGTGTTTTATGTAAGTTTACATCTATATTGTTTTACAAAATAAATGTGTGGTTATACAGTATCACACTATGTGAGTCTCCTCTATTTTACAAATTGGTTACTACTGTGGACATAGGAAGTGCCAGCTCTGTACCCCTATCGCTGTGTGAGATAACACTGACTTGGGAGAAAAACCTGAGCTCCTGATGATACAGGATACTAACAGATAAGCCTTAAAGATTTTATATCTGGTACGCATATTATATTTGCATGGTGCTGGTACTCTTGAGTGCACTTATTTTTGATTCACTTCAACCTGTGTGTCTGTACCCACGTGGTGATCTTTATTTCTACTACTTGGTACATTAGCCTGTATTGTTACATACAGTATTATACTATGTGGCGCCCCCTCCCGCTTATTTTGTTTTATATATATATATATATACACACTGTCACTCACCGGACTGTGAGTGCTTCTTCCCGGACATTTAGGAACCGTGGCCGTCCTCCATCCTGAGGGACTGCGCATGCGCAGCCCTTTCTATACCTCCAGTGTATGTTCCTTTAACTTAATTGGCAGATCAGGCAACCTCCCTATATTAAGCACCTGTGGTCAACACCACGTTGCCTGATCTTGGAGTCTCATTCCCCATGAGTCTCTGAAGGTGTTCCTGTGTTTCCTTGTTTATTCAGCCCTGCTGATTCCTGTGGTTTCCAAACCACTTCTACCTCTGTGGTTTCCAAACCACTTCTGCTACTGTGGTTCCCATACCACTTCTACCATCTACTGTATCATCGTGACTGTGAGCTGATTCCTATCCGCTGCCTCCGTGCACTACAGTCTTCTAATCACTTCAACTCTACCATGTATCATTGGGACTGTTAGCTGATGCCTATCCGCTGCCTCCGTGCATTACAGGCTTCAACCACATCCACTCACCTGTTCATGTTTGTGACTGCCAGCTGATTCCTATCCGCTGCCTCCGTGCACTACAGGCTTCAACCTGCAACTCGTCTGTGTTTCATCATCGTGACTGTTTGGCTGATTCCTATCCGCTGCCTCCGTGCACTACAGTCTTCAACCTGCAACCCGTCTGTGTTTCATCGTGACTGTTTAGCTGATTCCTATCCGCTGCCTCTGTGCGCTTCAGTCTTCAGTCCTTGTCTACTCTACCGTGTTTCCTTGAGTCTGCTGCCACTATTGCTACCCGCTACTCTCCGTGATCATCTGTTCCAGTTCAACTCTGCTCCGGTGTCCCATCGTTACTGCACCTGCTGGTTGCTATTGGTTACCTCCGTGTTCCCGCAGAGACCCGCTGCTGTTACTTCTCAGCGCTACTCATCCATCTACTGCTGATCCGCTCTCCACGCCTTCCTGTGTTCCCTGCTGGTCTACCTACCTGTGCGCTGCACCTGCTAGACCCCTGCTTCACCCATCCAGGGACTTGTATCCTGCTGGCCTTCTGCCCTTCAGGTATCTCTGCACTCCTGTCTGACTGCCTTCTCCTGAACCACGGTATGCATACTTCCCATTGACTGTGCTGTGTATTGCATACCTTGCTGGACTGTGTTGGTTCTCCTCTGGAGTGTACTATCCGCTGAGTCTATTGCCATCATTGACTGTGTTGGTTCTCCTCTGGAGTGTACTATCTGCTGACTCTACTGCCATCATTGACTGTTATCTTATGCCGGATTACTTCAAGAGACTTTCTATATTGGCAGTGTTGTTCAGTCATTTATACATTTATATTGTGCATATTACTGTGGATCAAAGTCAAGGTGCCCGTGTATATATTGTATTGCAGTCTCTCCCCGTGCACCTCCTCACATATATATTCAGTAGTACAACTTGCTAGTGGCAGACCACTGACTCCTGTTTACAGTTTCACCTGTTCCAGTATCCTCTCACATAGCAGTGGTACAACTTGCTAACGCAGACCACTGACTCCCCGGATACCTCCACTTGGATTCCATTCCTTCACTCAGACAGCGGTACAACTTGCTATCCGCAGACCGCTGACTCTCATCACCTCCTCGTTTCTGTTGGACATTCCTCCTCACTATAGCAGTGGTACAACTTGCTACCGCAGACCACTGACTACCTTCACGTGTCCTTTGTCCATACAGTTCCTCGTGTATTACTACCTCCATATTGCCAGTGCTGCTAGTCATAGACTTTCCTGAGCATCTCATCATCCGCTATTTCCTGTTCCGTGATCACCCTGCTACCAGAGTACCATATTACCACCTATACTGCTCTGGTAAGCCTATCACCTGGTGATCCCTGGGTAAAGACTCCTAGTGCCCGTGACAGTAAGATCAGGCCATGACAGACCCAGATACGGAACCTACTGCTAAAGAGATGCTGCAGCATCTGGTCAGCCGTGTGGAGCAACAGGATGCTCGCCAACAGCTGTTACTTCAATGTTACCAATCGTTAACCTCCCAAGGAACATCTGGACAGACTGTTACAGCTAGTATTGAAGCTCCTGTGCTTTCCTCCGTTTCCCCAGTGCCATCCCAGGTGTCTACAGCCCCTACGCTTCACCTGCCTACTCCGTCAAAATATGACGGGGACCCCAAAACTTGTAGAGGTTTCCTTAACCAATGTTCAGTCCATTTTGAACTCCAACCTCAAAATTTTTCTACCCATCGTTCCAGAGTGGCCTATCTTATCTCATTGTTTTCTGGACAAGCCCTGGCTTGGGCCTCCCCTCTGTGGGAAAGAAACGATCCAATTCTACGAGATAGTGCCAAATTCATTTCCACGTTCCGAAGTGTGTTCGATGAACCAGGTCGTGTGACCTCCGCTGCTTCCAGCATTCTTCGTTTGCGACAAGGCTCCCATACAGTAGGACAGTATGTCATTCAATTTAGGATCTTAGCCTCTGAACTTCAGTGGAACACTGAAGCATTAGTTGCCGCCTTCTGGCAGGGGCTCTCCGATAAAATTAAAGATGCACTGACTACCCAAGAGCTTCCTTCGTCACTAGAAGATTTGATCTCTCTTTGCCATCGTGTAGACATGAGATTTCGTGAAAGAGAATCTGAGAAAACAACTTCTGCTAAAGCACCTCTTCGTTTAAACCCTCAATTTCGTCCAGTTTCACCTTCTGTGATTCCCATGGAGATAGGACGTTCCAAATTATCTTTAGAAGAGAGGAAACGAAGAGTAAAGAATAGACTCTGTATCTATTGTGCTGATTCCACACATATGCTCAGTTCTTGCCCTAAGAAATCGGGAAATGCCAGGCCCTAACTAGTTCTGGAGAGGTGAAGTTAGGGTCCCTGGAGTCCTCTCCATTGTCTATGAAATCTAAAGTCTGCGCTTTCGATGTTACGATTTCCTTTGCTACCAAATCCTTTGAGTCACAGGCATTGATTGATTCCGGAGCAGCAGGAAATTTCATTTCTAAATCACTAGTGAATCAATGGTCCCTACCAGTGATCACTTTAAAAACACCCATTACTGTGACGGCTATAGATGGATCACGTCTCATCAATGGTCTCATCACCCAGAGTACGTCTCCAGTAACCCTTCAGATTGGTGTACTACACCATGAAGAAATTTCGTTTTTAATTCTTCCTGTTACGACAAGTCCGATTGTCTTAGGCCTTCCATGGCTTCAATGTCACTCTCCCCAGATTGACTGGCGCACCCCTCAAGTTACGTCTTGGGGGCCTGAATGTCACCATCGTTGTCTCTCTCAAGTTATTCCTCTTAAAGTACAGCAATCTTCCATCTCATCTTCCTCCCCGGGACTCCCTCCTCAGTATGCTTCATTTGCCGATGTGTTTGATAAAGCTCAGTCTGAACGTCTTCCTCCTCATCGTTCTTGGGATTGTCCGATCGACCTTCTACCTGGCAAGACTCCTCCCAGGGGTCGGGTCTATCCTCTCTCGTTACCTGAAACTCAAGCCACATCTGAGTACATACAGGAGAATCTCCAGCGTGGGTTCATTCGACCTTCCACCTCTCCCGCTGGAGCTGGGTTCTTCTTCGTCAAAAAGAAGGATGGATCATTACGCCCTTGTATAGATTTTCGTGGACTCAACGCCATTACTATCAAGAATCGGTATCCCATTCCGCTGATCACTGAGCTATTTGATCGCATCAAGGGAGCTCGGATATTTACTAAGTTGGATCTTCGTGGTGCCTACAATTTAATTAGAATCCGTTCCGGTGACGAATGGAAGACCGCGTTTAACACCAGAGATGGGCATTACGAATATTTAGTAATGCCCTTCGGGCTGTGTAATGCCCCCGCGGTTTTCCAGGGTTTCATCAATGAGATCTTTCGGGACTTATTATATGTATGTGTCGTTGTCTACCTGGACGACATATTGATCTTCTCACAGGACCTGCCTTCTCATCACCAACATGTGGCAGAGGTCCTCTCCAGACTACGGAAAAACTCGTTGTTCTGTAAATTGGAAAAATGTTCATTCGAGTTACCCCAGATTCCATTCTTGGGGTATATAGTTTCCGGAGTTGGCCTGAAGATGGATCCAGACAAAGTAAATGCTGTACTACATTGGCCTCAGCCAACTACTCTTCGTGCCATCCAGCGTTTTTTAGGTTTTGCCAATTACTATAGACGCTTCATTCAAGACTTCTCATCCATTGCATCTCCCATTGTGGCCTTAACTCGGAAAGGGGCTAATACTAAGCAATGGTCATCTGAGGCTCTCCAAGCCTTTCAAATCCTCAAAGAGTCCTTCTCGTCTGCTCCCATTCTGCGACAACCTGATGTGACACTCCCCTTCTTCCTAGAAGTAGATGCCTCTAATGTGGGCTTAGGAGCTATTCTCTCCCAACGCTCGGAGCAACAAAAATTACATCCTTGTGCCTTCTACTCTCGGGGTCTTCTGCCCGCAGAGAAAAACTATACTATCGGGGACAAGGAGTTGCTGGCCATCAAAGCTGCATTAGAGGAATGGAGATACTTGTTGGAAGGAGCTCGCCATCCGGTGACGATCTTCACGGATCATAAGAACTTGTCATATTTGCAATCTGCTCAATGCTTGAACCCTCGTCAAGCAAGATGGTCTCTTTTCTTTTCCCGTTTTGAATTAATTATAACCTTCAAACCAGCTGCTAAGAACAAGAAAGCTGACGCTCTATCTCGAGCTTTTGTGACGTCCTCTGATGTAGAAGAGGTTCTCAACCATGCTATTCTAGACCCCAAATGTATTTCTCTGGCTGCTTCATCCACCAAAATGCTACCATTTGGGAAGACCCTCGTGCCTCCTACTCTGAGGAGGAAAATCCTTTCGTGGTTCCATGCCTCTCGTTTTTCTGGACACGCCGGTGAACATAAGACCTTTGAGATTCTCTCTCGTAGTTACTGGTGGCCTTCAATGAGGAGAGACGTCAAAGAGTTTATTGCTTCCTGTGATTTATGTTCTCAGTTCAAATCCTCCCGCAGAACTCCAGCAGGGTTGCTGCGACCACTACCCATTCCGTCCAAGCCTTGGACCCATATTAGTATGGATTTCGTTACTGATTTGCCACCAAGTAAGAATCACAATACTATTTGGGTAGTGGTAGACAGATTTTCGAAGATGGCTCATTTCGTCCCTCTGTCCGGTTTACCTTCCTCGTCTACTCTGGCTGAACATTTCATTAAAGAAATCTTCCGCATCCATGGATGTCCGTCTGAGATTGTGTCAGATAGAGGAGTACAATTCGTTTCCAGATTCTGGCGGGCCCTTTGTAAAACCTTGGGCATACGATTAGCACTCTCATCGTCTTACCATCCGCAATCTAACGGACAAACGGAACGAGTCAATCAAGATCTTGAGACTTTTATTAGGATGTTCTCTTCAGCCAACCAAGACAACTGGGTAGAATTGCTCCCTTGGGCTGAATTCGCCCATAACAACATGTACCATGAGTCATCATCCAAAACTCCATTCTTTGTGGTCTACGGTCACCATCCGTCTTTTCCGGAATTTCCTGCCCTCCCGCCCACCCAAGTTCCTGCTGTGGAGACTGCTTGTCAGACCTTCAAAAATATCTGGTCTCAGGTCAAAACCTGTTTAAAGAAGACATCTAACAAATATAAGTCTTTCGCAGATAAGAAGAGGCGGGCTATTCCACCACTAAAAATTGGAGATCGTGTCTGGTTATCTACCAAAAATATTCGTTTGAAGGTTCCATCTATGAAATTCGCCCCTCGTTTTATTGGTCCATATAGGATCATTCAAGTTATCAATCCAGTATGTGTTAAACTTCTTCTTCCTAAGAATCTTCGGATCTCCAATGCCTTCCATGTGTCCTTGCTCAAACCTCTCATCATCAACCGTTTCTCGACTCCTTCCTCAGCACCGCAGCCAGTTCAAGTTCATCAGGAGGAGGATTTCGAGATTACTGAGGTATTGGATGCAAAAATTTCGCGAGGACTCCTCCGTTTCCTCGTTCATTGGAAGGGCTTTGGTCCTGAAGAGCGTTCATGGATCAAAGCTGAAGATCTTAATGCTCCTGCCCTTCTGAAGAAGTTTTATTCCAAAAATCCGGACAAGCCCGGTTCCAGGCGTTCTGTGCCCACTTTTAAAAGGGGGGGTACTGTCACTCACCGGACTGTGAGTGCTTCTTCCCGGACATTTAGGAACCGTGGCCGTCCTCCATCCTGAGGGACTGCGCATGCGCAGCCCTTTCTATACCTCCAGTGTATGTTCCTTTAACTTAATTGGCAGATCAGGCAACCTCCCTATATTAAGCACCTGTGGTCAACACCACGTTGCCTGATCTTGGAGTCTCATTCCCCATGAGTCTCTGAAGGTGTTCCTGTGTTTCCTTGTTTATTCAGCCCTGCTGATTCCTGTGGTTTCCAAACCACTTCTACCTCTGTGGTTTCCAAACCACTTCTGCTACTGTGGTTCCCATACCACTTCTACCATCTACTGTATCATCGTGACTGTGAGCTGATTCCTATCCGCTGCCTCCGTGCACTACAGTCTTCTAATCACTTCAACTCTACCATGTATCATTGGGACTGTTAGCTGATGCCTATCCGCTGCCTCCGTGCATTACAGGCTTCAACCACATCCACTCACCTGTTCATGTTTGTGACTGCCAGCTGATTCCTATCCGCTGCCTCCGTGCACTACAGGCTTCAACCTGCAACTCGTCTGTGTTTCATCATCGTGACTGTTTGGCTGATTCCTATCCGCTGCCTCCGTGCACTACAGTCTTCAACCTGCAACCCGTCTGTGTTTCATCGTGACTGTTTAGCTGATTCCTATCCGCTGCCTCTGTGCGCTTCAGTCTTCAGTCCTTGTCTACTCTACCGTGTTTCCTTGAGTCTGCTGCCACTATTGCTACCCGCTACTCTCCGTGATCATCTGTTCCAGTTCAACTCTGCTCCGGTGTCCCATCGTTACTGCACCTGCTGGTTGCTATTGGTTACCTCCGTGTTCCCGCAGAGACCCGCTGCTGTTACTTCTCAGCGCTACTCATCCATCTACTGCT